>NC_058406.1:68435218-68462351 GCF_002201575.2 Neomonachus schauinslandi
GACCTCAATGTGAGACAGGAGTCCATCAAAATCCTAAAGGAGAACACGGGCAGCAACCTCTTCAACCTCAGCCGAAGCAACTTCTTCCTAGAAACATCGCCAAAGGCAAGGGAAGCAAGGGCAAAAATGAACTATTGGGACTTCATCAAGATAAAAAGCTTTTGCAAAGCAAAGGAAACAGTCAACAAAACCAAAAGACAACTGACAGAATGGGAGAAGATATTTGCAAATGACATATCAGATAAAGGACTAGTATCCAAAATCTATAAAGAACTCATCAAACTCAACACCCAAAGAACAAAGAATCCAATCAAGAAATGGGCAGAAGACATGAACAGACATTTTTCCAAAGAAGACATCTAAATGGCCAACAGACACATGAAAAAGTGCTCAATATCGCTCGGCATGAGGGAAATCCAAATCAAAACCTCAATGAGATACCACCTCACACCAGTCAGAATGGCTAAAATTAACAAGTCAGGAAACGACAGATGTTGGCGGGGATGCGGAGAAAGGGGAACCCTCCTACACTGTTGGTGGGAATGCAAGCTGGTGCAACCACTCTGGAAAACTGTATGGAGGTTCCTCAAAAAGTTGAAAATAGAGCTACCATATGATCCAGCAATTGCACTACTGGGTATTTACCCCAAAGATACAAAAGTAGGGATCCGAAGGGGTACGTGCACCCCGATGTTTATAGCAGCAATGTCCACAATAGCCAAACTGTGGAAAGAGCCAAGATGTCTATCGACAGATGAACGGATAAAGAAGATGTGGTATATATATATACAATGGAATATTATGCAGCCATCAAAAGGAATGAGATCTTGCCATTTGCAACCACGTGGATGGAACTGGATGGTATTATGTTGAGTGAAATAAGTCAAACAGAGAAAGACATGTATCATATGATCTCACTGATATGAGGAATTCTTAATTGTAGGAAACAAACTGAGAGTTGCTGGAGTGGGGGGTGGGGTGGGAGGGATGGGGTGACTGGGTGATGGACACTGGGGAGGGTATGTGCTCTGGTAAGTGCTGTGAATTGTGCAAGACTGTTGAATCTCAGATCTGTGCCTCTGAAACAAATAATGCAATATATGTTAAGGAAAAAAAAAAGAAGAAGAAGAAGAAGGTAGCGGGAGGGGAAGAATGAAGCGGGGGAAATCGGAGGGGTAGACAAACCATGAGAGACAATGGACTCTGAATAACAAACAGGGTTCTAGAGGGGAGGGGGTGGGGGGATGGGTTGGCCTGGTGGTGGGTATTGAGGAGGGCACATTCTGCATGGAGCATTGGGTGTTATGCACAAACAATGAATCATGGAACACTTCATCTAAAACTAATGATGTAATGTATGGGAATTAATATAAGAATAAAAAAAAATTAAAAAAAAAAAAAGAAGAACAACTTATATATATATGCCAAAAATATAGGTAACTACTATGAAGGGATAGAATATGACTGTAAAAATGAAAAATAAAAATGTTTTTTAAAAAAGGGATTGATAAGATGTTGGTTGAAAAAGGGAAAAAGAAAAATTCAAAAAAAGAAGTTAAAAAAAATTAACTTTGAAAGACTAAAAAATCATGGTAAAAAAGCCATGGATTCTATGTGCAGTATTCCCCTAGCGCTGGAGTTCTGCCGTTCTCATTGATCAGTAAACTTGGTCTTGGCTGGCTGTTCTCGCTGATATTCTGGGGGAGGGTCCTGTTGCTGTGGTTCCCAAATGTCTTTGCTGGAGGCAGAATTGCCCCGCCCTTGCCCGGTCCAGGCTAAGTAATCTGCTCGGGTTTGCTCTCCAGAGCTTTTGTTCCCTGCAAGCTTTCCGAAAGGCTTTGGAGGCCAAGAGTGAAAATGGCGGCCTCCCAATCTCCGCCCCAGAGGAGCCGAGAACTCGGGCCCCACTCCTCAGTGCGCCCCCAGAGAAAAGCCGTCAGTCACTCCCGTCTCCCCAGTCTCGGGCCGCACTCCGTGCTCACCCGGCCTGTGACTGAGCGTTTCTATCTCTGGCACCCAACCCCGTGTGGAGTCTCCAAACCCAGCAGATCCCTGTGGTGTGCTCCCGCGCCGCTCCTCCCGGGGGAGGTAGGGGAGTCTCCCCGGATCTGCTGCTTGTCGGGTCCCTGCTAGAGGAGCAGTGGCCCGACTGTGCTGCGGATCACGGTTTAGGGCAACCCCGAGCTGAGAGCCCATGCCTCGGCTCCATCTCTGCAGCCGGCTTCCCTGCTTTGATACCTGGGAGCTCTGCCGCACTCAGGCACCCCTGGTTTTTCTGTGACCCCGAGGGTCCTGTTACACTGTCCTGCCAGGTTTCCACCCCCCACTTAGCCACCAGAGCGACGTCCCACCGTGGAGCCAACTTATAAAAGTTCCGATTTTGTGCTCCGCGGCTCTATCACTTGCCAGAAGTGGCCGACGGAGGCCCCTCCCCCGCCGTCTATCCTCCCGAATATCACCTCGGATTCACTTCTCCGCACGTCCTACCTTCCAGAAAGTGGTCGCTTTTCTGTTCAGAGAGTTGTTGCTATTCTTTTCTTTGATCTCCTGTTGAATTTGTAGGTGTTCAGAATGGTTTGATCCCTATCCAGCTGAATTCCTGAGACCAGGTGAAATACAGGTCTCCTACTCTTCCGCCATCTTGCTCTGCCCCCTCTCGCTTTCTTATTTTTGCCATCGATTAAATGGGAACAAAAATTCAGTACTTCTCCAACAGTTGTATCATATGATTAAATAATGTTCTAAATCTGAGTCCCTCCTCCTTTCTTTTCCTTCATGACAACATACTTTTCTAAGCATAGAGCAAAGGAATTTCCTTTTGTTGCTGCCTTACAACTTCCTGTGCATCCCTCATTTGTATAGAAAGTTATCTAAAGCCAACCAACATATGAGGGTCTTACCCACTCCGATGGTCTGTCACCAGCTCTGACTGCCCACCAGCCCTGAGCCATGCTACCTTTGAGTCACTGGGGTGATACCTATGACCATTTTGTCATGGCTCTACATTACTGAACCATCTTGGGTGTGTGTGGGTGTGGGTGTGTTTGTATCCTTTCAATCATTATAGTTATTTTTGAGTACTTATTTTAATTTATGGAATTTTCCATTTTCACCTCTGCCCTACTTCTAAGCAGAATCCCTCCATGGTCATTAAAGAGAAGGGTCCAGGTATGCTGGTATATTCACAAGTGTATCTGTAACTTTTTTTAATGCCAAAATAATCCAGTGTTCTTTAAATTCACAGATGCTTTATATTATCATCCAGGTTTGGTATCCACCCTTTAGAACATAGAAGGTCATTCCTTTGTCTTCACCGTGACCTGACCAGCAGAGTGCTATTGGCAGTTTGGGATGAAGACGAGGGATGTTAAATATCTTGTAATGAGAACATTAAGACACAGTGAAAATTGTTGTGCCCCAATACCAACACTTCCTTTGTTAGGAGAACTGCAATTATTTGTTCCTTCTCTTTTTCCTATGGGAGAAATTAACTAAGTCTGTGTACCTCACTTAATCAGCATCCTTCTCTCAAACTCAAACTCAGATTCAAGTTTTTGAATCCCCTATAACTCTTAAGTACCTTCTCATTCAATACCTTGTTTAGTCCCCTAAAAGAACTCTTGTAAGCCTCTTATTATCTCTTACTTATGGAGAAACTAAAGGTTGAAGAAAGCAAATGATACAGATCCATATTATGATACTGAGTTCACCACAATTCCACTACCTTCTGCTACTTCTGTGATGTTATCTTTATAACATTATCAGGATTTCTCAAAATGTTCAAGGTAGGGTCTCCCAAAAAAAGAGGAGAATATGAAGGAAAATAGAGTAAGAAAAAAGTAAGTAAAACACAATTTTTAAAAAGCTGGAGTCAAAAAAAAAAAGCTGGAGTCTCAATTATATATGAAAGAACTTTTGAAAAATATTTAGGTGAATTATATCTATGCTAACATCATAAAATAACAACTTTTGATTCAAAACTCATTCCTGTTATATATTTTTCTCATATCTATTTTAATTAAAAGGCTTAACTTGAATATTAAACTTTTATGTCATCCTTATCTATTTGACCCTCTGGAATATACTGCTGAGTAATATGACATTCACAAGATTACCATTGTGGCCACTTACATGATTTAGAATGTATTCTCAATAACCAAAGTGTCCTCCTGACTCTTTGAAGCTCAGCTCAAAGCTCAGCTCTCTGTTTTAGAGAGCCTTTCACTCAGGCTTTCAAACCACTCTACAGACATCTCTTTATTCTCCTTTATTTTATAAATTGGGAAATAGATCAAATACAAGTTAAGTGGCATATAGAGGTCAATAGCAGATTACTTGAAGAACCAGGGAAAGACATCACCCTGGACTCACTCACAGTTATCACTCAAATAATTTGACATTTCTTCAGAAGACTCAGATAGCCTATGAATGTAGGAGGCAGATTAAAGAGATTATTTTTCCATGAGGCGTTCTCAAGAAGATTCTCAATTAATTCCAGTTCAGCCAGCACCTCCTTTCTCCCTGCCCAAAATATCTATACTGAAATCAGGTTGACTGTTCATCTGTTCTTTTTATTTGTTGCATCTGCTAGAGACCAATGAACATAAAAAATATTTAGAGTTTGGGTTTCAGTACAAGTCCCTGTATGCAGTTGCTTGATACAATGATTTTGTAAGCAAGTCACCAAAGTATTTTTGCAGTGTTTTTGATAAAGAACTGCTCTTAACTGGTGCCCATCTCTCCATGACTAACTGACAAAAAATTTGAAGGAAATTACTCACACTCAAAAATGATTCTTAAAAACCCTAATGGGCATTAAATGAATAACACTGTTGAGGGGTCTAGCTCAGGGGTCTGCAAACTATGGCCCTGTGACCAAATCTAACTGCTGCCTGTTTTTATAAACAAAGTTTTACTGGAATACAACCTCCTCACTTATTCATTTGCATATTGTTTGTGGCTGTTTTCATGCTACAACAGCAGGGTTGGGTAGCTGGGACGGAAACTATATGGCCTGCAAAGTCTAAGATATTTACAATCCAACCATTTACAGAAAAAGCTGCCAACAACTGTTCTAGATTAAACAATAGATCAGTCCTGGCAGGTATGAATAGTAACCTTGACTATCTTACAGCACTCATAAAATTTAATTTCCAAGGTCCCAAGTAAAACTTTCCAAATGTCCTTCTTTAAGACCACACATCAAGTTTTGAACTCTTCTCTTAAGAGGTTACTTTGGAAAAGTCAAATGAGGAAAGCAGATGATGAAAATTTTGCTGAAAGACCACTGCACTTTTGTCAGGGAAAATAAGCTAGTGGGAACATATTTGGGGACCTTGATTTTCCATACTTTGCTCTAATTACTAGAGTACCGAAGATGCATATCTCTTATCTCTGAATTTCTTGGCATGAATTTAGTAGTACAGTATTACTTTGACTATGGCTTCTTATATCTGGCATAAATATATTCCCTCTGTGCATATTCCTTTTAGATGCAGTACAAAAAAAAAGCATGACTCTTCTTTTTTTTTCTTTCTCTCGCCTTTTTCTTTAGAAGAAGCAGCTGTGAAGTCATAATTATGTTCACTTCCCACTGGCAACTGGCAAGCCCTTTATTTTTGTGTATTTGGAACTCACCAAGAATAAAGTCCATTCCCTCCTTGAGGGGCTATTATGCCATTGCATCTAGGAATTCACTGTTTGCCAATTCCTAAAACATCTATTGTTATAAATAGCTTTGTACTCTTAAAAGGGGGCCTTATGAAATGAAGTAAGGGGAAAATCTCAAAAGAACATGAAAAAAAAAATCAACATCATCTCCAAGATATAGCAACAAATTTTCTAGCTTTTAAAAACTTATAATTATCATTGTTGGTTAATTGGGTGCCATAGATTACACAGTACTGACATGTAATTTTCTAAAACAAAGAGCTTTTTATCCTGTTACATTGTGCTGTAGATTTGGGGACTTTTTATTATTTTTTACACATTGAAGAACAAAGGACAAAAGTCTTGAAACATGCAAGGATTTAGATAATGAATTGCGTCCTAAATTTAGAAAATATATCAGAAAATACAGAATGATTCATGGTAGGAATTCGTGATCCTGCAAAAGCAAGTTACTGGGACTTTTGTTTATAAATAAACCAACTTCTCTTGGCTCAGATCTGGATGTGGGCCAGTAACATTAATGAACATTTCTTCTGCTTCACACAGACCTTCAAAAAGGTCAGAACTAGAGTACTTTACTTATGTTTTATGGGAAGATGTATTTAATGTTTGTGAGTCCATTTGGATAATAACATTGATTTTAATGGGCTGATAGATGTATTTGTCTTTTAATGTCCATTATAATAATGATCACCTAGAGCCTATGAAAAATTCAACATTTACTTGTTGATTAGTCTGTTTTTTATTCATAGGTGCTATTGCTTCTTAACCAATTTTTTTAGGAATCACTAGCCTCTCAAAAGGTAACCTTGTTTGTTTGAGATTAGGAACAGACTACAGATCTGAGATTCTGGCTTTATAATTTGTCAGAAAGGCAACCTTGGATTTGATATTTAACGTCTTCTTTGCTGTCTGGCCTGTGAAGAAATACTTCTGAGGGGAGATGGATGTTTGTCTAGGACTCTGTTGTTTAAAGAGCGGGGCTCTTTCTGTAACAGGAGGTATGAAGGTCAGAAAGAAAGACTGGGAGCCCAAATGAAGGCATTAGTACTTTGTAAACATAGACCTCATGCCCCAGTCTGAATTGAATTGATGGTAATACTGCAAAGCAAAATGTAGCACAGGAAACTTGGGAATGAACCCAAAAAACACGGGGCCTGAGTAAACTAAAAAGAAAGCAAAGGGAGACCTTTAAAGCCCTCAGCATCTAAGATGAGTTTCTCTTTGGAATTTTATTCCTTAAGGAAGAATAACATACACAGAGATGAACTCATGGAATTTGCATTCAGTAAGTGATGACTTTTTGACATTTATTTCAAGTTTCCTTTCAGGGGAAATGGTTCAACTGGTACTTTGGAATTACTTCATAATTAAGCAGACCTTTCATAAACCATAGACAACCACCAAATCTAAGGTCGTGTATCCTATAGCCTTTCCACCATTTTTAAATCTCAGGTTTTAGGGTGATTTAATAGTTTATTTAGATAAAAAGACAGTGAAATACAGGCAGTGTCCATTTAAACATAAAAAATAGCTTCTCACCCAGATGATGAGGACTCCGACCCCAGCGATGCTCTTCCAGTGGTAGCTGCAACAAGCAACCTATAGATAGCACCATGACCAGACGCATAGCCAATGGATTAGCCACACCACAGTGGGCTTTACTTGAAGTCAATAGAAACAGCCAGGAGGCAGAGCAAGAAAACATAAAGGAAGATGATAGTAAATACAGTAAATAAAAAAAGGAATGTAATTGTAAATAAAGTGATAAAATAAATTAATTAAAAAAATGAAAGCAAATGGCCATGAAGCACCAGTTTTTCATCCAATTTACATTACCTCATTTGCATTTTCATACTGGTTTGCCCTAAAATGGTAGCTGTGAGTGGTTGAATTGGTGCTGTCGTCACCGATTATTCATCAGTAGGAACATTACATGGTACCACAGGGTTACCTTGCTTTCCTATCTCTGAAGTTCCTTTAGTTTTTCCATTTATTTACTAATTTATTTATTCAACAAGCCTCCATTAAACATCTGTTATAATTCAAATTTTGGAGCCCCACCGCCTTAAAATTGTGAATTATACATGTAAGAGATTAATTTGAAAAAAAAATCATTGTGTTTTTAATTTTCATCTCTATTAAGATGAAAGATTTGTCTTTTTTGTTTTTTGGTTTTTTTTTTTTTCAAAAATAAATAGGCTACTCTATACATTTTTAACTTTGACAGAGACATTCTGGAAAGTTTTGTGGAAGGGCAGAATTAATCATATTAACTTCAAAAGGTCAAGTGTGTACCTCAACCCTCATTTGTTTACATTAAGAACATGGTAGAAATCCATAAAACTATATAACCTTTCAAATATTCTGAGATCTGGTGAGGAAATCTATGTCTACCCTGTTCAAAGATTTATGATGTGCGAAATACCAATTGTTTTATCTTTACTTAAATTTCACAAATGTAAGGCCCACAACTGCCCACCAAAAAACAAGTTTACAAAGACTTTAACAATTTGTAAACAACCTTGCTTAAACCTGATAAACTTTCATGTTTTTTCTTTTTATTTTTGTCATTATTTGTTAAAGAAAATGATCATACTGGATTGTGTCTTCACTTAATGGATTGTCTGTGTACCTTATTGTTTAGTGCTTAGAAGAATGTTGCTAAAAATTAAGTTGAATTTTTTACTGAAAGAAAGCTAGATATTGTGACTTCATGAGTAGAAGCGTGTTATGGCTGACAGGGCCATATTTCAGAATGTAATAGAGTCAAGTTACACTAGTATTTGTATTTCTTAACCATAGAAACAGTGCTACAGAAACATTTTTCTCCCACTAGAATACAATTAGTTCAGCTGTCACTTAAAAACCAGTCAACAAACCAACCAACTGCAGATAAGAAAAACAAACACTATAACAAAGTCAAACCTTTGTCTAAATCTAGTGCAGTGTAAAATGTTGTTATGAAAAAAGGGCAAATTTTTGCTAAGATAACTAGTTTGGTATCTGTTCAGAATAATTCTTGAGAGTCATTCAGTTGGGACAAGAGAAAGAGGAATTAAGAACTACTTATGAGTAAATATTGTGTGTCAGTTACCTATAGTATTCCCCAAAAATTAATTACTAGAATCTGCATGAGGACATTACACATAAGGAAATAGGCTAAAAAAACCTAAGAACTTTGTCTGTGGTCATCTGTGCAGTGTGAATACACCAATGGCTATTACATCTAAAATTTCTTATTGTATGTCAGGTATTTGCTATCCAAACTCTTAGAACAAGTAAGAGCACTATGGTTAGAGAGCCCTTGTCTCATGCCTAAAGTGTCTCTAGATCTGGTCATTTAATCTCTTTGGTATGTCATTTGCCCCCTGGAACAAGACTAACAGGATTTTCTTTTTCCTCTGGTCTGTCCCTTAACAAAAATGTGAAGTAATCAGAATATAGAACACTTGTTGCCAGCTTCCTTTTCTGTGTTCCTTTCTCCCCGACCTTCCCAATTGATTTTCCACTTACAGGTGGGTGTGACTCAAAGGAAATGAAGAAACATTGTGTTTCCTACACCCAGTCTTGTGGAATAAATTAAAATCTGCAAGAGTTGTTTATTGTGTACATACAATGGATAAGAGAGCTGAGGTCTGGGGGTTCAAAGATAACAAACACAGTTCATACTCCTGAGTAAATATGCAATCTCAGGGACGGGAAAGACAGGATCAAATAAGCCCAATGTGATGTACTGAATTTAGGTACAGATAACAAGCTCTTAGGACAAAGAGGAAGGAATAATTCCAACAAATGGGATGGCAATGGATGGAAGATGCTGAGGCAAACTTCTTAGAGCCTGTAGCATTTGAACTGATCCAGAAGGATGAGTATAAAGGATTTCAACTGACAGAGAAAACAGAGGTGGAGAAAACTGCATGAACCAAGGCAAGAATATTCTTACATTCTCAGCTTTTTATACTCTCAGAGGACGTTATCTTTAACAATGTAAAAATGATTACACAAGGTAATAAACAAGCTATACAGTGATCAAGAGACAGCCCTCTGGGCCTAACTGTTCTGCCTTCAATCACTAGACTAAGGCCTGGACTAAGGGGATTAACTCTATTCTGTAATATTGCCAATTATGCAGTGAGGATAAGAACACTTCCCCCATCTGAGCATTCTTTATAGTTACTTTTATGAAGACTTAAGTGTATGGAAAGCTGGACCCAGTGACTGACACATAAAAACACTCAATAAGTGATTCTAATGTTTTTTTATCATCGTTATTATCTCTACCAATAATAATTGTATAACTAATAAAAATATTATTTCTCCCCCAAATCAAGAGGGAATTTAAATGTAAAAGAAAGTTTTAAATCAAAAGTACTTATGTTTAATAATAGAATTTTTAACTCCATTACCTGATGGGGAAAGGGTTTAGGAGAAATAAGGGAAACATTCTAGCATCTTTTAAATCACCTGATATAGTTGGCTCCATATTCCAAAGGCTTACTTTCCTTGCTCAGTGGCATTCATATTGCCCAAGAGAAGATTTGCTGGCTTCAGGGCATTATGCTGATGTCTAGGACATTACATCTACATGAGATTTGGGTCATGGAGCTTTAAAATTATTATTCCCAGGATGACAGTATGGTTCTTTGGGTTACTAATTAAAGTATGGAATAAGAAGGACAATGAGCCCACTATCTTTTTCACTAAAGAAAAAATCGGTATTTTTTTAAGTATTTTTTTTTTTTTAAAGATTTTATTTATTTGACAGAGAGAGACAAAGCCAGAGAAGGAACACAAGCAGGGGGAGTGGGGAGAGGGAGAAGCAGGCTTCCCGCCAAGCAGGGAGCCCAATGCGGGGCTCGATCCCAGGACTCTGGGATCATGACCTGAGCCGAAGGCCGACGCTTAACGACTGAGCCACCCAGGCCCCCCAAAAATCGGTATTTTTTTTAAGAGCTATTAAACCAAACTCTACGAAGTATTTTTGAAATATGTGTTAATTCTTTCCATTAATTTGCTAAATAAGAAGGAGGGGAATCTTAGAAGTCTTCAAGACCCTGTGGGTTCTTCCAAGCCCCTACTCTGTTCTGTAGCTCACAGAATGGGTCCAGCAGAAGGAAGTTGGAAAAAACACGTGAATCCTCATCACACTGGTGGCCCTACCCAGCTGCTATACAGGCTTCAGCATCTGGGAGTGGCTTCTGCTCCCAAGTATCCTATCATCTCCCCATTATAACACTCTCCCATCTGAATGTTTTTCAAGGAGAATTCTATCACTTGTCCTGATATAAGCATCAGGCACACACAGTTGGCACACACATTCTTTTGCCTCTCCACAGAAATTCTGGAAGCACCAGTATCTCTTCAGCACTACTAACTCAGTACTTGACAATTAACTCAATCCATATGATAGTTTGCACACACAGGCTCTACTTGTGCCCAATAATATTTATTTAATTAAGAAATAATTCCTATGTCTTCAACCTATATCTAGGAAAATTTTCTCTTTACCACACCATTTTAGAACATTTATTTACAATGTAGTGAAAATACAATCATATTCTTAACTTAGCAAGTTTTAATTGAGATAAAAAAGCATGGTTTCTCTAAGTTTATTTTGTTATAGCTGTATCTGTCATTTTTTTTAAAGGAAGCCTCTGCCCAGAAAATGTGGAAGAAAAGATCTTGATGTTCTTGACTATTCTGAAATTCTTTAAATAAAATATAATATGGAAGGTGTGTTCTCCATGTCAAGACTATTTCTCTGTGAGGCCTTCAGAGCCAGAAAATAGGCTTAAGATAATTAGACATGAACAAAACACCTTAGCCACTTTTTCTTTCATCTGATAAGGGCGTGATTATTTATAAGAAGGGCCATGAGTGCCCAGACCGCAGGTATAGATTCTTTATAAAATTAACTAAAAAAATTGGCAATACCTTCTTAAAAATCTTTTGCACTTAAATCATCTTTCTACGTTTTTGCAAGAAACATGGAGTGTATGAAAGAAATGAATATAATCAATAGCAGCTTAATAACATATTTACCTGAATTAATGAGATTATATGCAAATAGCTCGTTAGTGGCAATAAAAGTCTATGGAGAATGATCCTAATATGGTGATGTATGTAGGTCTCTAATATTTCAAGGAAGGTTTTTCTATTAATCACATATGAAAAATGCAGTCATGGGGCACCTGGGTGGCTCAGTCAGTTAAGCGTTTGCCCTTGGCTCAGGTCATGATCCCTTTGGCTCAGCAGGGAGTCTGTTTCTCCCTCTCCCTCTCCCTCTGCACCTACCCACCCCCACCCCTCATGCTCTCTCTTGCTCTCTCTCTCTCAAATAAATAAAAAGAAATCTTTAAAAAAAGAGGCAGTCACTTACGATGTATAATTGTTAGTCCTTCTAAAAAACATGGGGACAACTCAGGGGTACCTCAGTAAGTTTGCAATGGACCAAGGATAACAAATTCATGAACAAAAAACAAATTTTCAATCTGGAGGAAAAGATGAAAGCTTTTAAATGGTGATGGTCATCACCAAGAAAACTGTGGTCGAGTAACAATTTTTTTAAGGAGATACCAACACAGAGGACAGTGCAGTAAATCAACCTAACCTGGAGGTGTGTCGTGTGTTCAGTTTTTCTCTATGCCAGCAAACTATTTGTTGTAAGGTCCTACTAGGAGTGAAGTGATCCACTTCCCAACTCATTCATAAAGCCATAAAAGTGCAGACTGATCTATTTGTTATGTTGTTGTTTTTGAACTACAGAAGCTTAGTTCATCAGTTATGAAAATGTAACTGCTCAATATTTTAGCTGTGAACAACTAATAATGGATCATTTTCCTTAACTATCTCTACCATCTTTAAATATTTCATTAAGACTTTTTAAGAGCAATTTCAGGTTCATAGCAAAATTGGGAGGAAGGCACAGAGATTTCCCCATATACCACTGCCACCAGAGGTGTGTAGCCTTTCCCGTTGTCAACGTAATGCACCAGAGTGGTACACCAGTTACAACTGATGAAACTACATTGACACATCATAATCACCCAAAGTCCCTCGTTTTACTAAGGCTCACCCTTGGTGTTGTATGTTCCATGGATTTGGGCAAATGTATAATGGCATGTATCCATCATTATATCATTCAGAGTATTTTCACTGTCCTAAAAATCTTCAGTACTCTGCCTATTGATCCTTTGTCCCCTACCACCCCCCAAGCCCTGGAAACCACTGGTGTTTTCACCATAAGATCATAGGGTTTTTTGGTAGTTGTTGTTTAACTATAAGCTCGCCATAGTTTCGTTGTTTAAAGAATGTCCTGTAGTTGGAATCATATAGTATGTAGCCTTTCCAGATTGGCTTCTTTCACTTAGTAACATGCACTTCAGTTTCTTCCATGTCTTTTCATGGCTTAGTGGCTCATTTCCTCTTAGCACTCAATAATATTTGTGTGAATGTACCACAGTTTATTTAGCCATTCACCTACTGAAGAACATCTTGGTTGCTTCCAAGTTTTGACAGTTATGAATAAGGCTGCTGTAAACATCTATGTGTATGTTTTTGTGTGGACGTAAGTTTCACCTCCTTCAGGTAAATACCAAGGAGTGTGATTGTTGATCATATGGGAAGAGCATGTTTAGTTTTGTGAGAAACTGCTAAAACTGTCTTCCAAAATGGCTTTGTCCTCTTTGCCATCTTCATCACTCACTGGGGACATGTAACAGCTCGTGCCAAGCCGACGATATCAACCATGACTGTACTGTGAACAGTAATCCTATCTTTCTCTCGACGTTCCCTTTCCTCCCAACTAAGGGTGTTATGCACAGATGTTATGCTTTCTTCTCTGACTTTCATCACTTAAAACTTTGTTGATTTGACCTGAGACAAACGCACATCTATATTTAACCGTCTTTCCTATTACCTTATCCCTTTCAACTCTTCCCCACTTACCTGACTAAATTTTATTCCACTTTTCTGTTTCTTCTATAGATTCCAGAAATGCCTCCAATTTGAGCAGAAAAAATACGAGAATAATGCAAATAAAAAGAAAGCCATGTTCTTGAAGGTAATTATATATAATTTAAAAAAAAAAACAATGTCTTCATGTTCAAATATTCCTAAGAATATTCTGAATTCCATTTCAGAATTTCTATAAAATATCCCAACTAAATCTTCCTTCTCTTTTAAGTAAACAAGCTTATTATTAACCTGTACATATTCAAAATAAATAAAACACTAGTTTATCCAGTTGGAGTTGCCATACTATTGCCTTTTTCCTCATTACATATAAATCCCTAAGCTACATTATGTATTAATTATACTTTGGAAGTTAGTATAGAAATCTAACTACAACAGTCAAACAACTAATTCACGAGGATACTCTTAGAAAACAACTAATTTCCAAGTTGGGAGCTTATTATGTAACTGTATGAAATCATAAATCTCAATTATAGTTTTTAAACTATTTGACTTCAGTATCAAGATACTTCATGTTTTTGCTAGGCTACCCTCTGTGTTCAAGTTATCTCTAGTGACTATATCAAAATAGAACAGATCTAAAAGCAAAAACAAAAATTGAACTCTAAACATAAAACAAGTAACAAACAGAAAAATCTCTGAGAAATATCTTGTAATTCTAAAGTAAATGTAGAAATACTGCTTATGAAATTAAATCAGTTGCAAACAATAAGGGAATAATTTGAAAGAACCATTAATTAGATTAATGGAAAAATTTCACTCCCCCCTTTATCTCTAGATGCCATATCCAACATAATAAATTAGGCTGAAGTTCATTGTTGTGTTTATTTCGGTCTGGTCAAAAAGACTGAGTGAAATATAAAAAGCAAATGACCAAATGAAGTCCAAATGAATTAAGTATAGCTCCTGGTATAACTCATAGTTAATATAAATTGAATTCCCTCTCTGTGTAACAAAATTTTTCACCATAGTGATGGGCCTGAACTCACATTCATCATGTGTTTGCAAGAATGAATCACTTCCAGAACCCATCCCAATAATGAGACAATTGACCTTTGGTATCTACAGCAGGGTTGGCAAGCAGGTTTCAACTGTGATGCAAACCCCTACTGATTGGTTTTGGAGGCCCAGAGTGCTGTGTTAAGGATTTTGAGGTCACTTTTGTGATGAATGACAGTGCCGTCAACACGCTTAGTAAATGGCTGATCCAGGACTCCTCTAGTATTAATATCCATAAT
This sequence comes from Neomonachus schauinslandi, assembly GCF_002201575.2. NCBI lineage: Eukaryota > Metazoa > Chordata > Mammalia > Carnivora > Phocidae > Neomonachus > Neomonachus schauinslandi. The sequence goes on from NC_058406.1 coordinate 68,450,104, forward strand.
AGCAAATAAATTGCACTTATATTGCAACATCCTCTCTGTTCATGGCAACTATCAGGTGTGGGGAAAGAAAAAAAATGTAACACGAATACCATTTATTTGCTATCATTGACCCAAAAGTATTTGAAAGGTGTTTTCTATGACTCAAAAGTACAGAGGTTCTTCCTTATGTGTTTCCATGTTTGTATCAGGTGACTCCTTCTAGTCACTGCCTCGTGGAGATTCTGTTCCAATGTCACTAGGAAAGGTGTTACCATCACTGACAGAGCAGAACACATTTGTGCCTAGAGTTAGAATGAAAATCATTTTTCCATAGATAGGAGACTATGCATGACCATTATATATAAGTATATTTGTTAAACAAATATTGAGAAATACACTATAGTTAGGACTAATACATATACATTATATATTATATATATAATTTTAGTAATAGGCTTTGTGATGGTTTCTGGTTTAATATGAAAATTCTGGATAAAATGCTCCCATGGGAAAATGTAGAAAGTAACATGGATTTTGATATCAAAGGGGTTGTAGCCCCACCATTTACCAAGCACACTGACATTTCACTTTTTCTCTTTGAGTCTACATGTTTTCATAATATTGCAGGGTTTCAAACTTCAAAAAGCTGAATGGGACAAATCAAATAACATATTAAAGATGTTTTGTGGCTGTAAAAATGCTACCAGATACCAGGTATCCCAATCAATACATTACCTTCCCTTTCTCACTCTTATTCTTAGTGTTTTCTTATCCTGATTGTGTTTCAAGCTGTCCAAAGAGTCCAAAGTGACTCCCCAAATGCTTGGCTTGCTGTCTAAAAGTTTCAAATAAGGCTTTGGGGTGTACATCTTTTCTTCTGAGAACAAGCTCAGGACAAGAGAGAAGGTGATTTAAGTGAACTGGTTGCCTGGGTGATACTTAGCTAGTTATTGCTTTCCAGGAGTCATATGGAGAAAATAAAAGACCAGTAATAAAAGTCATCCTATCTTGGATGCTGGATGTACCAGAGGGGCTTCTGATGAAGGAACTGTTAAGGAATGAGTGAAGTCAGACCTGCTTGGAAAATTAAAATTTTAATAAAAGGTCCTTATTTTAAAATGAAGGGAAGGACTTATCTATTCCACACTTTGTTAAAAAGAATAACACAAAGTAAATGGTCTTAAGAGTAAACTTCAGTCCCTTCTAGTTAATAATTTGTAATCACGGGCCATAATTTCAGTTAGTAAGCCATGAGAGGGACAGTCAGAAATACTGGGGCGGGGTGGGGGTGGGGTTCAAACCCAAGTAAGCACTGCCTACTGGATACAGGAAGGGACTGTTGCAAGTCACAGAATCATACTTGGGAGAAAGTACTCATTATTAGTAGAAAGTGGAATAGTTTTATATCTAGACCAATGGTCAGTAAACTAGACCCACAGGCCAGCCCTGTTTTTGCAAATAAAGCTTTATTGGAACATAACCATGTCCGTTCATTTGCTATCATCTACGGTAGTTTTTGTACTACAAGGACAGGGAGTTATGACAGAAACTGTATGGATTACAAAGCCTAAAATATTTACTATTTGGCCCTTAAAAAAATGGTTAGCCAAACCCAATCTAGATTGTAACTCTCTGAGAGTGAAAATAATTAAGGATTGGAAATTGGAAGGATAATTTAATGATTTCATTGAGTTTTTATGTGCATTTCAATTATTTCATTCAATCAGCAAATAACTGTGAAGGTTTCATATGTCCTAGACATAATAGGAGATGCAAAAGCATATCAGTGCAGGTGTCCTGCTGTAATAGAGGGAGCTTGGTATTATGAAGACCTGAGCTTGAAACTGCATTAATGAATTATGTGACTTTGGGGGAGTTACTTAGAAACTCTTTAAACCTCAGTTTTCTGGGACACCTGGGTGGTTCAGTAGGTTAGATGTCTGCCTTCAGCTCAGGTCATGATCCCAGGGTCCTGGGATTGAGTCCTGCATCAGGCTCCCTGCTCAGCGGGGAGTCTGCTTCTCCCTCTGCCTGCTGCTCCCCGCTGCTTGTCTCTCTCTGTCTCTGTCTCTGTCTCTCTCTGACAAATAAATAAAATCTTTAAAAAAATAAATCTTGGTTTTCTGATCTCTAAAATGGGGTTATGATCATTCTCTATGGGTGTATCTACCTACTATCTCTTTGTCCTTTCTTCAGGCCAATATGGAGATTGTGGGAGTCACCAAGGGAAGAGGGCACTGTTTAGGGCCTGGATTTAGAATCTCTAAAGAGCTTATCTACATGAATGATTCTTTGCATAGTGGTGGAGCCTGGTGTATTGCAAGCATGCAGGATATCTTACTGTTGTTTGTATTATTTATATATGTGTGTGTATTTATGTGGTTTCCCAAACAATTTGATCTTTTGTATTTTTATCTTCAATTTTTTTGGCTTTTATGACTTCAAACAACTTAATAATTTGCACAATAGGGATTAAGTGATAGTTTCAAAATTTTATCATGGGAGCAGTAATACAAAACAGATTGACTTTTTTTTTTCTGGGGCAAGAGAAGGTGTCACCAAATTAATTGAATTAATCATTTGCTTCTTCACCATGTAGACTCAGCCACAGAGAAGACAAACTGACTTTTATAAAATCCCTGCAAACCAATCATTACAAACCTTAACTGGGTCAATTTTGCCTGCAGGTAGGATTATTCTTGCCAACACTGCTTTGTATTTTCCAGATTAACACAATTTTTTTTTTTGGCAAGTGTGACATTAACAATATATTCAAATGTCTAAATGCTGTAAGCTGCTTTGAAAAACACATTCAAGCAGAAACAAAATTTTAGGGAACAAGAGTAGGAAGCATGAATTAGAGATCACTAAATGTAACATAAGACACTTGCTATAGTTCAAAAGGATTAATTTAACAGTAACATCATCATCTCCTGTTGAGGGGAGAGGTGGAAATAAGAGGAAGTGTTGCAACCTTACCCAAATGAGGAAACCATTTTCATTTTAGACTCCAAGCAAGATACTTCTGCTGCCTCTTGAAGGACATTGTTCCTTTACTCTGAAGCTTAGGAAATCATGTTACCTAGGAGTGGGTGAATCTGGGGTGTTGTCTCTCTGCCTCTTCATGCAATTTGACTGGCATAGTAAGATATTGCTATCGGTCTCTGGGTACTTCAGTTCCTATTGCCTAAAATATGTTTCCAAAATTAGAAAACATGTTCTTAACTTTTCTAATGACTGAAGAATTTTTCAACCTCAGAAGACATAGCTCTATATTTCTAAAATAAGTCAAAAGTATTTAAAAATTTTCCCTTCCCCAAACGTCCTTCTTCCAACACAGAAGGTTTTCCTGAGGGAAGACTTATAAGAACTTCTCAACAGAGAAAAATTTTAGGGGAGAAACTGAAAATAATAGCCATATCAATAGAATCTAAAAATGAGGTAAAATATATAAAAAGGAAAGGGATGCTTTTCCTCTGGATTTACATATTCACATCTTAATAGAGGAAAAATCCTCTCACAGAAGTCTACCTTGACCCCCTGACATGTTGTAACACCCACGGTCATTTTTTATCATATTCACTACATTCTCATTTTCATAGCACATTGTCACTATCTGGAATTTTGTGTGTGTGTGTGTGTGTGTGTGTGTTTTAATGTGGTTACTGACTATTCTCCATCTCTTATTTGAATGTAGACTTTATGAGATCAGAGCCCCTTCTCTATTTAGCTCAGTCCAGTAGACATTGAATAATATATGTTGTATGAATGAATGAGATGTTCTGGTGAAGTGTTCATCTCCCACCTCTCCTTGACATTAAGCCCCAGCAAGGATGTGCATCTATCAAAAAGTAAACATGCACTCTAATCTTACAACTTGGGGATATTCTCTCTCCTATTACTGCAACAAACTTCCTACTAATGTATATGGAAATCAATTTGAAAACTCTAATGCATTATACAAATATACATCCTTTAATGAATACTTTCATTTAATACCCAGAATGCTCCTTAGGTATTATCTAATTCACAGCCCTTTATATACCAGTGAAGAAATTAAAGCTGACTGACTTTTCCCCCAAGGCCACAAGCTAGTCTTATCTTGAGTCAGTATGAAATGCCATGTCTCCCAATTCCTAGCCCAGTGCACATTTTACTCTACCCAAGCATGCACCAGCATTGCTGGGCAAAGGGATAAACAAATAATGAGTACCCATCATCTTTTCAGGTATTTTGTTAAGTACTTGTGGTAAATAATGTGTGTTGCTGAACAAACAATTCCTCTTCCTTATAGGCCTGCAAATTTTTCAGATAAGCAGACCATCACTTACTCCAAGTAACATTCTGTTTAATGTAAATGAGTTCATGCCCACCATGTCTCCCAACAACAGTTACTGGTCTGGGAGTAATTGTCATATAATTTAGTCCAATTAAACTGAAGGGACAGAATGTGCTATGCCTGAAGGAGATAGTTTTCTCTCTCAATCTCAATCTTTCTCTCTCTCCTCCTCCTCTTTCTCCTCCTCCTCTCCCTCCCTCTCTCTCTCCTCACTACTGTTGGCAGCCATCTTGTGGGCAAAAAGAGATACAACCTTGGGATGAAATTACTGCTGAGGAAAACAGTGTCACTGTTTATATTAAGGGTCAAAGAACTTTCTGCAAAGGGCCAAATAGTAAATACTTTAGTTTTGCTGACCTGATGGCCCATGGTTCCCATGGCAGTTATTCAACTTGGCCAATATAATGCAGAAGTCACCGGAGTGGCATGACTGTGGTTCAATAACATTTTATTTAAAAAAATGGCCATTGGCCTATTTACATCATTGAACCATTTTGATATTATTGAGTCACATAACACATAATTACTGGGACTCATCATGCATATTAACTTTCAATTATTTGTGATGATAAATGTCATTATTTAAGCCAGTCTTAGTAAAAGGGTTTTTTTATAAAAAACACATTACTTAGGGTGCCTGGTTGCTCAGCTGGTTAAGCGTCTGCCTTCAGCTCAGGTCATGATCCCAAGGTCCTGGGATTGAGTCCCACTTTGAGCTCCCTGCTCCTCTCAGGGAGCCTTCTTCTCCCTCTGCCTTTACCTCTCTCTCTCTGTCTCCCATGAATAAATGAATAAAATCTTTTTAAAAAATTACTTAATTAAATTACTAATAATTTATTAAGTTAAATTGTTATTAAAACCAAATTAACCTGATTGATTCAGTACTTTATATACATTATTACTTATATTCACAAAACTATTATAAAGTTGGATTTCTTACACTTTTTTTTTTTTGGTATTTTTAATGACTGAAACAAAACAGATCTAAAACCACAGCTTCTGGAAGAACCGTTTATTTTTGCTAGTCTTGTACCTCTCTTCGAACTTGACCTTGGCCTCTCGTCGTGCTTTGCATTTAAGAGCCAGGTCTCTGAAAACATTCTCGTTGATGACAGTTTTATCCAAGGGGATACCCACAGATTCACTTTTAAGATGAAAAAATGGAACCAAAGGTTCAGAGTTACTAATCATCTAAACCAGGATTTGAACCCAAATATGCCTGACCTTTCACTCTATAATGACTCAACCCAACATTATCTGTTTCTCAGCACTTAAAATAAATAGGAGAACAACTGTAGCTTCAGTCAGTTTCCAAAACCACTAAAAGCATATCAAGCAGAAAGTGATTTCATGGAGGGAAGTGTGTGCTTACAAAATCTTTGGATGGACTGAAGGAATGGATGTCCATGGACTGCTCTTGAACTTCCAGTTTTAAGGCCATACTACTCTACACAAAACCCAAATGACACACAGCAGCTACTGCCATTCTTTTTTTTTTTTAGCTACTGCCATTCTTGTCACTGTAGCCACCACAGCCTCCTCACATCAGTAGCACTGATGATTATTCCATGACTATGTCATGTTGATCTCTCACAACTGTCAGTATTTACCTGTCAGCTAATACATCTACAAAAAAATGGCCCCTGTCTCACTCTGGCTTCTGAATCTCATTCAAGTGCATCTAAGTGACAGAACCTAGCTGCAAAGGAGTCCAGGAAGTGTACTTTTTAACCTTCCAATCATCCAAATGGGAGGGTCAAATGGAGATTAAGTAAGGTATCTCTTCATAAGATGGAATGAGGCTTCTCCTCAGAATGGCTTGCAGCTTTATCTCCCACACCTCTGGAAGAATGAGGGTTTCAAGACAGAGAGAGAGAGAGAAGGGAAAAGAGAAAACCTTAAAAGGACTATTTCTTCATCCCTAGTCCCATCAGCTGAGCCTGAATAATGACTTCATAGTAATTTTTCACTGTATATTTGAGGCAAAGTAATACATTCATTATTGGAATAAAAATGGTTCATGTGTATAAATCTTGCCCTTGGCAAAATAAATTATCAAAGCCCATTCCAATGGGAAAGATGGCAGGGCCATGATGCTAACAGCCAAGTTCCATAAATCGATAAGGGAAGCAGCTTGCTTTTAACCAAAAGAATTTATGTTTCATGGCTCAGTATTGGTGAGGTATTGACCTCCCAAATGAGACATTGTGGATAAATGTAAATAAATTAGATAGGTGTTTAATTGGCTTAAAAATATATCCTCTGTTATTTAAAGCCTGTGGTACTTGATGCAGGCAGACATTTCAATGATGCTATGGGGAAGGGCAGAACTGTCATCTAGTACAAAGATCACCCTGGAAATTCATTCCCAAGCTCTTTACTTAGCTTAGTACATATTTCTGGGTAAGTAACTCTACTTCTCTCCATCTCAATTTCCACATCCTTGAAATTTGGAGATAATAACATGGGAGGATTAATGAGAAAATGTGTGTGAAATGATTTGTACATCTTGAAGAGTACTATCCTATAGATGAAGGAATATTGTTATTTATGATGAGATGGTGTCAGATGCATAAATTTGGGTTCTTTGAATTATTGGCATACAGGAGAGCAGCGAATCTAGGTCAATGGGGATCTTTTTCTCAGACTGCCTCTTCTATCAATAAAACACAAAGGAAACTTTTCTAACTTTCTCGGGAAAAAATTGTCAACTTCTACAATTATTTCAATAAATAATCTTCCTCCAGGAGGATACAGTTGTAAAGTGGGTACAGTATTCTTTTAAAAAGAGGTTTGTAGGTCTCACTTTCTTACAGTACTAAGCTATCCCCTGAGAATAAGAGCTGTATATATGTAGTATTAAATAAGCTTCAAGACTGTGCACAGAATTCACTCCTGTGTATCTTATTTTAATCTTATTTTACCAAATTTTCCATAAACTGACAAAATTCATCCATAAATTTCAAATTTTCCCTGGGAATTAGAGAGATGAACTGAGTTTTGTATGAAATCACCTTAACAGCAAAACAAAAATAAAATAGTTATTGTAGTTATTGGTTTACTATGCATGACCTGTTGATCTATAAAATGAAATCATGTTTTAAATTTTTTTTCTAGATTTTCAAAAAAATGCTCTTTCTGTGTATTTGCTTTTACCTAATATAGATCTACTTAAGTCTTTCAAGGCGTAGATCTTATCTGATAAATTATGGCTAATATGAACTTTGGAAATCATCATATTTGATATGTCAGGAGAGAATGACTTACTAGCCAATTTGATGTGTGAAAGGGATGTGGGTTCTAGATCAGTGAGTGTTTGGGACATTGTAAAAACAACTTTAAAATGTTAACTACCTTTCCAGGATAAGTTAATAAAATAACAACTCTACCCCATTCTGTAAAGGATCTGAGCCCAGATGGGAGAAGAATCTGGACCACCTCTTGGTATATTTTCTCCTCAGAATGCTTGTGTTTATTCACCATAAGTTGACCAGCCACCATTATGACATTTGTCAACATCACTTTAACAACTTAAGTGTGGGAAGGTGAACAACTAGAAGAGAACAGGAACTTACATGTTACCTTTAGCAAAACACTTGCAGACATTCTGCCTACCCTTCCCTGAAAGCATGGACTACATGTCATCTCTTGATTTTCTATATATATATAGACACTAGTTGTCAAATAACAGCTCTGTGGTAGGTTCTGTAAATTTGGGCAATGCTGAAGGGGGATACAAAGATGTGTTAGCTTCATGGAAATGCTTAGAATCTAATTGGCAAGTTACCACACAAAATAGTAAACTTCAAATGCATAACCAGTGAATGGCATTCTAACAGGTGTCACTGGAAATGTAGTCTGGGTGTTGGTGAAAAAAAAAACAGGAAAATAGAAGAGCCACTCTGCTTGCCAGCCAAACCATAGGGGGGAAGACATCTGACATGAGAGAGAAAAAGGAGAAAAGTATAACACCAAGGACAAAGCATATGGTCTATTCCACCTCCCCTTATAAAGTAGAAAGTTTCTGAACATGCTTTCCAGATTTTGAGTCAGTCAATGAAGCCAATCTGCTGCTAAAGATAATAGTCAGAGAAGAGAAGAAGTGACCACCCAACCACTGACAGGAATGGAGCAGACTCTATTCTGGGAATCAGGAATACCTGCCTCCCTGACAAGGAAACATAAGTGAGATTTCCCCGTTTTACTCCATCTTGAAAAACTTGATAAACTCTCACAAAGCTAGTAATTTCCCAGTGTAAGAATGATGGGGCAGGGTCGCTTCCTACTAGCAAGCACTAAACGATGTTAATTATCTATTTTTTAAAAGAATTAAAGTGTTGATATAATATTGTGCCAGTATTGCTTATAAAACATTTGTGTGTGGAAGAGACATCACTTAGTTCAATGAAAAATATTTCTGAATATAATATATTGTAATCAAAGAAGCATATTCATAAAATATTAACCCAGAAATATCTACCAACAACACGGGGCGGGGGGCAGAGATGACACATAAGCTACTTTTTCTAGAGTATCACTATAGACTCATTCAATAAGGGTTATGAGCTCAGAGAAGAGAGATTCGTGTTTGGAGAGGTAATACAGACTTTGTGGAGAAGGCACAAAATTAGCTCATCTTTTAGGAAGAAAACAGTCATGTAGAAAGTAAAAGGAAATTTTAGAGAATGTGGTGGGAAGGGTAGCAGTAAATCTTAAGCTGTGGAAAGAGCTCAGGCAAAATCTCCAACATTCTTCATAATGCTCAGGAGAATGCTTATACATGATTTACACATAAAATATTGAATTTGAAAACAATCTTATATTGAATTCCCTAGCCATGTGTCAAATGCAGTATGGCACACTAATGTGGCAGAGGGGGCAGAAAACAAACAAATAAACAAACTCTGTACACAAATACCCAAGGGAGAGGATGAACAACCTCACAGAACTTCAAAAAGAGAAAAACTCTCTCTCCCAATGAATGCAAATGTGTATTTTCTGGGCAAAGCCAGGATTACAAGCAAGCAGAGTATAATATTTGGGAAACCATGGAGAGGGTAACATCCCCACCACCACCTACAAACCCCATCAACAGGCAGGCTGATATGGAAACTGCAATTACACATTTCTTATGTTGGCTTAAATGTTGTCTTCTCTCAAACAGCAAAGAATCCCAAGAAAAATCACACAGAAAAGTTATGCGACATTTATGCTTTAAAGAGAATGAATTTATCATAGTCTTTTCTCAAGGTAGAGCTTTGATGGGTCAAAAGGTAAAGAGAATATGGGGGCACCCAGGGAAAGGCAGCATGGCTTAGCGAAGGCATTTAAAATAAAGTGGACAGGGGAGCCTGGGTGGCTCAGTCGTTAAGCGTCTGCCTTCGGCTCAGGTCATGATCCTAGGGTCCTGGGATTGAGTCCCACATCAGGCTCCCTGCTCTGCGGGAAGCCTACTTCTCCTTCTCCCTCTGCCCCTGCTTGTGTTCCCTCTCTTGCTGTCTCTCTCTCTCTCTCTGTCAAATAAATAAATAAAATCTTTAAAAAAATAAAATAAAATAAAGTGGGTGGAGATGCTTACAGTAGCTTTCTTCCCAATTATCAAGACCTTTAAAGAGTCTGACTGTACAACCAGGAAACAGAAAGGTCCATTTTTTTTTTTATCAAAAATGTTGCCATCTGGCCTTTTACAATGGAAACGTGTTTACCTTGTCCAAAGTATTCTTTTTCTTATGTAACAATGCATGTAAATACTCATCTAGTGGTGGTTATTTAGTTTGCTGCCATTTTCTATAAACAAAATATTACATGAAAATTCTGTACTTACATCCTTGTACTTTTGTGCACTTATTTCTGAAGGAAAAAATCAAATGAAGTTGCTGATTCAAAGAATACTATGCATCATTTTAGCAGATTTTGTCATGTTGCTCTCCTTAGAAATTATACCATTGGATTGTCCCACCTGCTATGTATAAGAACTTCTGTGTTCTTACATATATACTGTGTTATCAAACATGTTGATCTTTGCCACTGTGACAGGCAAAAGTTTTTAATTGCCTTTTATGACAGTTTTTCTGGGAGGCAATTTTAGGGATCACATTTTCTTTTCTTTTCTTTTTTTTTTCCCTAAAGATTTTATCTTTTATTTATTTGATGAGACAAAGAGAGAGAGAGAGAGCATGCACAAGCAGAGGGAGTGGCAGAGGGAAAAGCAAGCTTCCCCCAAGCAGGGAGCCAGATGCAGGCCTAGATCCCAGGACCCTGGGATCAGGACCTGAGCCAAAGGCAGATGCTTAAGGACTGAGCCACCCAGGCACCCACATTCTCTTTTCTTTAGAGGTTATAGTCATTGTTTCAACTGACCCTAGCATTTTATGTTATTGTGGAGCTAATGAGCCTGCCCTGAAGTTTTCTCCTAGAGGACTTTAATTTTTTCCTGGTTGAGGAGTCTGTCATTATCTTTCAAGTCTACTAACTGTTGTAAAATGTGCTGTATTCCTAATCTGTGTTGATCTTTCTCTGGGATCTAATATGTCCTCTAAAAATGCAACTCTAGAGGGGAGTGCAAGATTGTGGAGGAGTAGGAGACTTGGATTTCGTCTGGTCCCAAGAATTCAAGAATTAGGGATCAAATTCTGAACACCTACAAACTCAACAGGAGATTGAAGAAAAGAATAGCAACAACTCTCTGAACAGAAAAGCGACCACTTTCTGGAAGGTCTTTCATGATTTGTTTAGTGTATATTTTCTGGAGACGTTGTTATCCTGTTAGCATTTTGTTCTCTCATTCATCTATTCTCCTCTGGACAAAATGACAAGACGGTAACAATCACCTCAACAAAAAGAACAAGAGGCAGTACCAATTGCCAGGGACGTAATCAATACAGACAATAGTAAGATGTCAGAACTAGAGTTCAGAATGATGATTTTAAAGATACTAGCTGGGCTTGAAAAAAGCATGGAAGTTATTAGAGAAACCCTTTCTGGAGAAATAAAAGAACTAAAATCTAACCAAGTCGAAATCAAAAAGGCTATTAATGAGGTGCAATCAAAAATGGAGGCTCTAACTGCTAGGATAAATGAGGGAGAAGAAAGAATTAGTGATATAGAAGACCAAATGATGGAAAATAAAGAACCTGAGAAAAAGAGAGATAAATAACTACTGGATCACAAGGGCAGAATTCGAGAGATAAGCGATACCATAAGGCGAAACAACATTAGAATCATTGGGATCCCAGAAGAAGAAGAAAGAAAGGGAGGGGCAGAAGGTATATTGGAGCAAATTATAGCAGAGAACTTCCCTAATTTGGGGAAGGAAACAGGCATCAAAATCCAGGAGGCACAGAGAACCCCTCTCAAAATCAATAAAAATAGGTCAACACCCCGACATCTAATAGGAAAACTTACAAGTCTCAGAGAAAAAGAGAAAATCCTGAAAGCAGCTCGGGAGAAGAGATACGTAACCTACAATGATAGAAACATTAGATTGGCAACAGACCTATCCACAGAGACCTGGCAGGCCAGAAAGGACTGGCAGGATATATTCAGAGCACTAAATGAGAAAAATATGAAGCCAAGAATACTCTATCCAGCTAGGCTGTCATTGAAAATTGAAGGAGAGATAAAAAGCTTCCAGGACAAACAAAAACTAAAGGAATTTGCAAACACAAAACCAGCCCTACCAGAAATACTGAAAGGGGTCCTCTAAGCAAAGAGAGACCCTAAAAGCAACATAGACCAGAAAGGAACACAGACAATATACGGTAACAGTCACCTTCCAGGCAATACAATGGCACTAAATTCCTATCTTTCAATAGTTACCCTGAATGTAAATGGGCTAAATGCCCCAATCAAAAGACACAGGTTATCACACTGGATTAAAAAACAAGACCCATCGATATGCTGTCTGCAAGAGACTCATTTTAGACCCAAA